>NC_057795.1:517859221-517869484 GCF_018294505.1 Triticum aestivum | reverse complement strand
CAGCATCTCCATCATCATTATCAGTACATCCTACGCAGGTGAGTTAGTAATAGGATGCACTTGATCCCAGGAAGGTATCTATCCTTCAAACCAGAGGAGTGCTTCAAACTAACAACAATACATAATATCCAACAAAAGAGGGTCGTGCTACAGCAGCAGAATACATGGCTCAGTTTAGATTTCAGCACGAATCAATTTGTGCATGTTTACTGTTGGCATGAACCACATCGCCGCATGTCAGGTTTGCAAAAGCCATCCATCGCATGGAAGCTTGATGCCTTTCACACACTGAAGATTACCTGGCAACAAGCTGTGTCGACGAATATCTGGATATGGTGATTCATGAAACCCATGGTATGATGTGTAAACACAGCCCCCCCTTGCAAATGGAAGTTGCGTAGCATAGTAATCATCACCGGTGATATGATCGATGATTGGTTGGATGATCGGATAATTGAGCCCGAGGAACAAGGAGTGGTTGCCGAGGCTGTAAACCCGCCTCCAGTTGAATACGCCTGGCCCAACAGAGCTGGGATCTTTCTCGAACACGAAGCAGCCATAGCCATCAATGTCAGAAATGCCCCACGCATTGTACTGCATGTGGTTTGATGTAATGGTTTTGTCAATTTGGTACGTGCGAATGAGCATCAAATGACCACCGTCAGCTCAACGAGCGATAAACCACCACCCATCGGCAGGTATGATTCCAGGTCCTAGAATCATGAAGGCCAGCGCATTTGCGTCTGCTGCAACAATTCAAATTGGAGACCAAAAGGACAAAAATAAACAATCATGTTCAGAGTATGTGTGGAATTAAGATTATTATAACAGTGACACATATCATAGACAGAGAATTGCAATGCCGTGGTCATAATCATACCCCAAGTTAAAAAAATAAGCCAATGGCTTTCATATTCTAGCAACATGTCATGGGTTCAAACATCATGTAACAATGAGAGGAAAACAGCTATGACATCGCCTACTCATATTCTACCATAGCACTTACTACTACTGTTCTCATATCAACTCTAAGAAATAACATGTGTTGTTATAAAAATCTTGTAAATGAGAGTAACATATAGCAATCATGATGTTATGCTCATAATATGTATTCTAACAATCATTAGATGCCAATTGTTCTCATATCAACTCTAACAATAACATGTGTGGTCATAAAAATCTAGGAAATGAGAGGAATATATAGCAATGATGTGGTTATAGACATGCTATGCATTCTAAATTTGTAACAAATGAACATGCAGTCATATTCATAAGGTAAAGATGATATGAGATAGAATAATTACAGGAAGATAGATTCCACTAGTATAGGCAGCCAATCTGTACGTCGACCGCGTAAACGATGCCATCGTGCACTATAGCATCAGACAGAAATGTTGCCTCAACAGGATTGATGATGAGCCATAACCATGTATGGCGACCGGATTCCAGATAGACTAATCCCATGTTGAACAAGGCAATGAGCTTGTAATCCATGTAGTCTTCTGATGGTGTGGGCACTTCGCAGATTATAACTTTCTGCAAACAGAGGTCGAGCCAAAAGCTTGACGCGTCTCGTGCATAGTAGGCAGGAGTGTCCGGCGGGCTGCGAGGCTCGATGTCGGCGGTATCCAACAATGGAAGGGTGATCTCTCGTTGGGTGTAGATATCCACGAGACGCCACGGACTATTGGTGGATGAGGACGAACCAGTTGGCCTTCATGCCCGCCCAGTAGTGTCCGCGCATGAAGGACAGGTGGACGAGTAGTGGTAGCATGTCGAGGGGCACCACGGCAACCTCCGTAGGATCGTCAAGTCGGTGTCTGGGCCACCTGCGAGGATCGGGCATCAGCAAGCAGGGTGTCTTGACAAGAGCCGGCCGGTTGCAGACGAGTAGATGGTACAAAGACACCGAGCATGCGGCCAGACGGACGGTGCTGAGTAGGTCCATACGACTATAGATCTTCTCCAAGAGAACATCAGGGACGGAATTCCAATCGTGGCTCTGCGTGTCAGTCGGTTCTGCCATTGGGGTTTTCGGTGCCTGCGAGCCAGCGGGGAAGTGGATTCGGGCGGGCGAGCGAAGAAGCTTCTCCTCGTGTGGCCGAGCAGTGAGCGGGGGTATATGGTACGTGCGAGCTACCAAGGAAGATGGCGCGGGCGGGCGAGTAGTGAGCAGGGGTAAATGGTGTGCAGCCGACGATGCGTAAGAGAGGAGGAAGAAGAAGAGAGGAGGAAGAAGAGTGGAAGACAGGGAAGAAAGTGCATTAAATCTCAATTCTACTAGTACTACTACCAGGATATACCGTCCTTTGGAGTGTAAATAGTTACACCGATGACATGTGGGTCTACCACAAGAGGGCCCATATGTCAGTTAATGGAGGACAGAGGTGCGTAGGCCTATTTGCAGAAGTGTCCTCTACTAGCAAACATGATGGCAGTACTGGGTAAGGATGATTTAGTAACAACAACACGCTGGTTCAGCTTATTAATTACATGTCCCATCTGCTGCAGCGTGTATTGTCACTTCACTGCGAAGACTAGTTGAATAGTTCTCTCTGACCGAGATGGGGAATAATGGATTGCGAGGACTTCCTTTCTACAGTATCCCTATGCCTCTACGCTCACTTCACTCATTTTGCTCCGTACCAAGTCACTTGTTGAAATCTGTAGAAAGACAAATACTCCATATTTGGGAACAGAGGGAGGCTTTTACTCTGTACTATTTGGGAACAGAGGGAGTATCACCATATGGAGTGAACAAGAGGAAGCTTGAAATATGAACATGTCAATGGCAGGGAGTAAGCCACATGCATGCAACATGCAACACTCACACGTACACATGGACGCACGCAACACTCACGCACCCATGCGACACATAGCACAAGACACAACACACACAGCTCACGCTCAAGTGCTCAACCTACTCCCTACGTCCGTGAAAGACTGTACATTTAGAGATTTACACATTGTCCAGGGCATAATTAACGCCCAAAAGTAGCAGACTTATGTGTGCAGGCGACCATTGAGATAAGAAGATTAAATGAAGGCCGTTGCATGCTGTAATTAAGGATAGACATGTAGCTTGTACCTACAGCACAAGTTGGTGCATTAGTCAATCAATATCGATTTAGATTAAAGGCTAAATGCATTGGAAGTGTAGATGTACATTATGTACCACACTCTTTGTTTTGTAGCTGATGTACACTCTTTGTTGGAAGACCGAGGGAGGACACGTGCATGCACTCAGATACACAACCAGGGCGTTTCGCGCGCAAGGGTTGGACTCGTGTCGCCCCTGCGTAAAGTTTTGTTTAACTGATTTCTTTGCTCTGCCAACTGACAGGTGGGACCCAGAAACCAGGTGACAATTTAACCAGTCAACAAAGTGCCATGTCGACTATGTGGTCGGTCAGTAGGGTGCAATACGGTGCTCTACGATGAGCTAGTGATTGTATAATCGCCACAAAACTATATATAATGACCGTAAAGAGCGTATTGTAACATACGTTGACCGCCAGTGTATTTTTCTTGTTTCAGATTAAGCCATATTAATCGGAAAGGATGTAGTATGGACTACTACTAGTACTAGTACTCCTTTGATGTGTCCCGTCAACTCGCCGAACGAGGAGAAGCTTGCTTACTACGCCTCTCCCTCGCCCACAGGTGCGGTGGTTCGCAGGACGAGGAGAGGGTTTTGACTATAACGCCCTCTCCTTCTCCCTCCCTCTCCCTCTCCCTCGCCCTCGCCCTCGCCCTAGCGGTGGACATGCAGCAGTTCAATCAGTGTTAGATTGCCAGAAGCATATTGTACTATAGTATCATCATTGTTGGACCTTCCGAAGAGGCGAAGAGCCAAGTGCAAGGTTCACACGAGTACGAACTATTGAACCTCCCGAAGAGGCAAAGAGCCAAGCGCAAGGTTTTATAGGAGTTGTCATCCTAGTAGGAGTGTACTACAACTATAGCGAACGATGCTACTGTATGATGCCACCACGTCACGTATATCCAAAGCTGTGCCACCTTTTTTTCTCAAAGAGCGTGTTGGAGCCCGTGCAACAACCACACAAGTTGTATGTACACATAACACATTTACTAGTAATAAATTCTAAAGGACAAATGCCAGTATGCCACACAAGTTCATCTCCAATTCATGTGATAAATTTGTGCATGACTAGTCTACATATATTCACAGTACTACCGTTCACAATTACCGTACTCCACTTACATGTTATAGATGGGCTACATGCATGTCCTCCTCCAGGTTCTCGTCCCAGGTGTTCTTCATGGATGGCACGATCTATAGTGGTGGGAAACGGGAATCATTGTCGCAGCTTTCTAGTCCGGTTCCACATGATGGAGACTCATCCAAGCTGAAGCGGCATAAATTCGGGATAGCGTGTCCCAGCATGTCATTCATCCGGCGGTGCACAATGAAGACACAACCATGCTTCATGAATGACAGGCCTTCCGTGTCGTGCACGGAAGGTGGCATCCGCTTCACAATGGGGTAGCTGTCCCTGATGAAAAGTGAGTACTCTCCAAGAGTGTTCCTCGGCACCCACGTAGCATCACGGGGGTCGAACTCGGCGCCGTTCATCTAGTACACGCGGCATCCCAGATCTGGACACATGGTGACGTACATAGTCAAGGTCCATGCATAATAATGTTGTGCTCAAATATGGCGGTCAGTAATACTGTGCAGCAAATAGTACTACTCCGGTATAGATGAAGTAAAATAACCGGCTTATTATATATAGCCACTCTTGGCTACATGGATGAGATAGTAAAACATGGAAAAACAAAAATGGTGGCAGCTAGTGGGTTCAAGTCTTCATGGGCCTAGCTAGCTATACGCATCCTCCAAGGTAAAAAGTACTCCTACTAGTACTACTACCTCCGTCCGGATTTATTGGTCCCCATTGTGCTTCGTGCCAAATTTTGACCATAGATTAAACTAACAAAATGTTCATGCATGTCACCAAACATTATATTTTTGAAAAATATGTTCAAATACGAATCCAATGAGATAATTTTTCTTGACATGCATTAACATTTTGTTAGTTAAATCTTTAGTCAAAATTTGACACAAACTAGAAAGGGGACCTATAAACCAGGACGAAGGTAGTACTAAGTATACTACTAGTACAACAATGAAAGAGAAGGCGAGAGGGTTAAAAAATGGAATACCTGGGTAGATGGTGACGGTCCGATCGTGCTAGATTGTGTGACCATGTTGCACATCAGTGGTACCATGGGTAACGACTGCTAAGATAGTTGACCCCAATATGCCAAAGTCAGCTACAAGGTTCCAGGTTAGACCGAATCGCGGATGCAAATGCACATCCAGGATCGGTGATCTTATTTTGATCGGGGGATGACTGGTCCCTGCAAAATAATAGAGTATCGTTAGGGATGCAAATGATGGTTTGTGCATTCCGTTTGTAATCTCCCGTACCGTACGATGGCAACCAGATGAAACAAGTCCCCTGGCTTGTCACCGTGAAGATGCGGCCTAGATGGCGCACGGCGTCTTCGAACGTGTAGGGGTACAAATCTGCTGTCGCCAACATGCGCCGGCCTCTGTCGTTTCTGCGTCTTGCACTGATGGCAATCCTTATGTCGAACACCGGGATGAGATAGTAATCGTCGTAGCCACGTTGCTTTGTCGGCGGGTCCACAATTGCTATCTTCTTCAATCTCATGTAGGCATCATCATACATATTCAAGCCCAGCCAGCCCGTAAGGCCGATCCCAATGGTGGAGAAGGGGTCTACCGGAACGGCCGCACTGCTGTGGATGTTGTGCGAAATGATGGTGGTATCCGGCCGGAGGTATGCAAGCCAATCTTCATTGGCACCGACCCAGACCTATATATAAGACGGTGGGCAGCAGAGAAATTATGGGATGGAAATGGAATAACTAAGTACTACATGATCAAACTCCATTACTGACCTGCTCATCAGACAAAATCCGACTACCTCTCAACGTCGGCAACTCTAGCGGAGTCAACGTGCAACAATGTCCTGGGAGCGGTGGACTGTTCGAAGGATTGTCCCATAGAAGAACCATCTCCTCGAGGACGCATGGAAGACCAACAAGCATGGCCTTTTCCCAAGCCTGTTTAAGCAGCGTCTTGAAAAAGTTGGTGCAGGAAGCACCGAGTCTTGCGGCGTGTGATTTCTCCCAAAGGATCGTCGTCCAAGGTCTCCCAGCCCCGACGAGGAGGAGAACCGCCTAGCGAATCCATGGGAGCAGTGACGAACCGCCTTCTCTTCGGGGGAGGGGAACTGGCGAGGAGGAGATAAGAGCGTAGTAACCACAGGGCCTCGTCCCTTCCAACTGTGGATCGTTCCTCAGCGAAGGGGTGAGGCTATTATTTACTACTAGTACTAGTATTATGGAACATTATGGGATTGCATTATACTGTAAATAATAGCACTAGTAAGAAATTTTTGGCACTAGGTAGTAGTTCTTGGCGTGGATTAAGAAAGTTTGGGTATGTTTTTGCCATTTTTTGTACACGCCAAGTAGTGTCAAAAATGTCTTACATTATGTGACGGAAGAGTACGTACTCGTACTGTAGCAGTACCAGTAATACTTTTCTCAACTAGTAGTGTGATGTACTGTACTTCTAGTCTAATCTAGTATAGTGCACCAGTTTTGAACTCTTGAATCTCAGGGCCAAGGAGCTATAGTTGGAAGTGGATGGTACTACTGTTCTCTAGAACCATTGCTATACTATCAATGCAGGGGAAGTACACCTGCGTAGTGGCCTAGTGGGTACTTTTGGTGCTATATTCAGCCGCTCCTCTCACGTAGGCCCTATTTGGATACTCTAACACAGTTAGAGTTAGAGTTATTTTCTAACCCACTTTAACCCAAATAAGCACCTCTCCACCGGGATAGTTGGGTTAGATGGAACTAACCCACTCTAACCCTCCCTGTTTGGATATTTTTGAGTTATTTAAGCCCCCAACTAACCCAAACTAGCTCTAACCCCATGATCCAAACAGGGCCGTAGGAGTAGCTGGCCTACTCAGCCGCTCCTCTCATGCACACACTAGCAGTCTGTTTATCAGCGACGATTACTGCGGTGGCAGAACATTTGAGTTATTTGATGCAACGAGACTAGGCTTTTCGCTTCCATTTGTGGAGGTGTAATGGATCTCGTCGAACTTTGTTAGTAGTAGTTCCTTCTTTATGAATGAGATGAAGCAAAGCTTTTGCCTCCGTTTAAAAAAAACACGTCAAGAGGAATTTCTTTTATAGTAGAGCCGATAATGGAGTGAAGTCCATGCGTGCAACGCCACAAGCTACAAAGTAGTAGTAGAGCACTTTACGTATGGAGCCATATTGCAGAGTTCCCAATGCCCTGCCAGGCTTTTCCGGCTCCTTGGACTTAATTGGGAGGCGCTAGTTTAAATATGCTACTAGCTGACGAGGAAGCTGCAAGCGAGGTGCGGCTAGGGCGAGCACGCGAGCCACGGGATGCTGGGAAGGAAAACCCGTTCACATGGCTAGGCTGTCCAGTGCACCCAGATTGTGGGGCCGCACGTCCGTTCGACTTCAAAACTCAAACTACTCGTGTAAAATACGGCTCACAGTGAAGTGTAGTAGTACTATTCTTTAAAAAAGGCCGTCGTGCGTTCGGCCGGGATGGAACCCACAAAACGAGATATACACTCCCGCGACCACTAGTAGTACTCGTTGGAGTACAATGCAACCTAGAATCGCCTTTTGTCGCTAGTAGTACGTACATTGTTCCTTACAAGAAACCACTAATAATGCAAGAAACCACTAAAATGCCAAGAAACTACAACCACTTGCATACGTGGCAGACTTAAGATAAGACTACCTTATCAACCATTGTACATGCTCTTACCAACAAAAATCCTCGGGTGACCTCCTACCTCCGACCCATCCACCTAGTCATCCTCGGCCATGGAACGCAGCTACCGCCGCCGGCAGAAGGCGAGGTCAAAACCGCCGGCGGTGCGGAGCCCATGTTGCGGCAGCCTGGATGCCAGCTCCGTCTTGCGCTCGTGGCCGCTAGCTAGCCAAGATAGCGCCGTCCAGCTGCTTGTCTGCAAGGTTTGCTAGCTAGATTAGCACGGCAGCGCGGCAGCTTGCTCACGCGCGCCGCGCTCAGGCCAACCATCTGGCTCGAGCAAAGGCCAGTGCGGCGGCTTGCTCGCTCATGAGTCACGCTCAGGCCAGCCTGCCAACCCGTGCGGAGGCCAGTGCGGCGTCCAGCCTGTCCGGCGGAGCGGCGGCCAACTCGCTCATCACCGGCGCCACTGACGAACATGCATCAGTACTGTTTGAAGTAATGTTCATGAAAAATAATGATTTGAGGGGGAATAACAGGATAGAAGGTCAGATGTGGGTCCCTCGTGTCAACGGTCAAACAAAAAGTGTTGGTTTAAGCTGCCTCGTCAGCAAGGACGTGTGGGACAACCTTGTCATAAATGGGTTTAAACGAAATTAATCGGTAGGAGTTCTAGGTAGTAGTTTTTGGCGTGGATTAAGAAATTTTGGGTATGTTTTTGCTATTTTTTGTACAATAGATTCTTCCTAGGGCTGGTTGAAAGTGGTAGTTTTTTGTTAAATACTCTACATATTGTAAGTAGGAGTGAAAGTTAAGCTTTGGAAGCCAATAAGCAAGGCTAGTTACATAGTGCATATGTGTACATGATTGAAAG
Organism: Triticum aestivum; assembly: GCF_018294505.1. Classification (NCBI taxonomy): domain Eukaryota; kingdom Viridiplantae; phylum Streptophyta; class Magnoliopsida; order Poales; family Poaceae; genus Triticum; species Triticum aestivum. Next base: position 517,860,782 of record NC_057795.1, on the reverse strand, counting down.
TAAATATCAACCATGAGTGACTAATATCTTAATGGAAAACTCGAAACTATGGAATACTAGGAAAAAATGCTTGGTTGGAAATACTAGCAATGTTCATGTCCGTTGCAACGAATAATAATTAGGATAATACTTATTCACAAACTTGGTACAAAACACTCTAATTTTGATATACATATGTTTCAATTAGGATATATTCCTTGGGCTGCTTTGGTGAGGTTAGGGAGGGATGTGGTTGGTTTTAAGATACTAATTATGGGTTTTTCTGCAAATTGGTAGACAAGTGGGATGTTGGTGAGAAAACGCAACAACTTACCTCACAATCGTTAGATGTAGATCTAATGGTCAGAAACGACGGATGGCAGACACACTAGCATCACCAACTTAGTCTTGTGTAGGAGTACTAGCAAGATCCGTGCATTGCACGGAACATCAAGATGCATTTTTTTATAAAACACTTGTTGTGATTGACCCTTGCGGGAGTAATCCCATGTGTAAAAACTAATGATATCTCGAGAAATATGAGATAAGGTGAAGACGAGTGGGGTGCGGTGGTGCTTGGTGGTCGGACTGAGCGGAGGCATGGGGATTGACAACACCGGCAGCGGCCACTAGGCCAGTATGTTCCAGAGGCTTCCTTTCTTAATTGCTCAACAATGAGGTTTGTTGGAGATAGGGATGAACGACGGAAGGCCTTGTCTGCAAATGTGGAGAGGGGTGCGGGTATCTTTTAGTTTAATTTCCATCTGTTAGATATAGATCGGACGGTCTATATTGCAAGATGGCACACGTACCATCATCACCACCTCGGTTTTTTATAAGAGAAGAAATATAAGTATGGAGAAACAAACGTATTATCGATACTTGCTTCCGTAAACTAGCATCTACGTTCTATTCAACGCCTCGGCATGTGAGGCCTTAGCACAATGACTTCTCAACTGTGTAAAACAAAGATTTTCCCGTCACCGACAAGGAGGGGGTGACGGCAGCGCGCTTTTTGGCTTGCTCTAGTCCTAGTAGTCATACTAGGTGGTCTAATCACGTGTAGATTTATTATTTTTCACGTCTCATGTTCACCGTACTGCCACGACTGTTGATTAATAGACGGTAAGTTATTCACTGGGAAACCCTTGATGAGCGTGTTTGTGTGAGAGAGAGAGAGACAGTGTGCGTGTGTGATATGTTATTAGAGACAGAGGCAATGATAACAGATTCTTTGTGTCTATGTGTGTGGAGGATAGAGAGAGACATGTACATGGGGCTTTGTGTTGTGTAACATGGAGACACATATACATAATTAGAGAGTGAGTGTTTGAGATACACATGCGGACATGGGGAGAGATGAGGATCCAGATAAATGGGTGTTTGTGCGTGTTTGTGTGTGTTTGTGCACGCGTTTGTGTGTGAGAGGGAGAGAGTGTACGTGGAGTAGAGAGACCACTGATGATGTAAACCTAGTATAAGGGAAGGGGGAATGGTGTGACATGTGTAGTAGCGGGATAGCACGGGTGCGGGCTGGGGGAGCAGACTATTTGGAAGAGACATCGAGTGTGTGTGTGGGAGA
>NC_057795.1:517858348-517858918 GCF_018294505.1 Triticum aestivum | reverse complement strand
CCATAAATGGCGTATAGATAGGGAGACAATGTTGATGTTGTCCGAAATTGGCCTATGAACGAAGACGCAAGGGAAGCGAGTCATCGTGTGTGTGATAGGGACTTCATGAGAGATCTAGAATAGATGGTGTACATAACAATGTGCGAAATCGAGAACGATTATACATTAGGGAGCTATGCAAAGAGTCACGACATATATGTATGCAGGGAAGGAGCTGGGGCGGGTCCGCATGTGGGAGAGATAGAAAGAGGAGAGTGGTGCACAAGGAGACAAAGTGTGCTTGTTTGAAGTGGGGGTGGTGTGTGAGGTGAGTGCGCGAGAACCACATAACTAGGGAGATAGAGGTTTGGGGGCGACGTTTTGTGTGTATGGGAAATATACACTCTACATAGTGCATGTGCTTGGGTAAGAGAGATAGCGGGAGACCTAGAGAGTGAGGGAAGAGATGTGTGCATGCCCGATAGACAAAGTGATAGAGACCTATGTTGGGGTCTGGACTTTACAAGAGAGAGGGGTGTTAATGTGCTCGTGTGTTGGTGTTTGGGGGAGAGAACGACTTCTCTATGTGTG